>NC_054544.1:13801974-13814474 GCF_017654505.1 Polyodon spathula
TTCTAATGACTTCCCTTAGCGGGTTGTTAGTATTTGACAGCCGGTCTCAGTGCAGGAAAGTTTTTTTTTTTTTTTTTTCCAATTCCACATTCAAAGGAGGTCCATCAAGGTACATGATTGGCAATTTTCGTCATCATCTTCACATTATTAGCATCAGAGTTGACATGGCGGTAGCTATGCCGGATTCGATGTATCTTGCTGGAAGTACAGGGAAGTCCCTTTAGTGCTAGTGGTTAGGTAGAGCAGGTTCATTAATACCAGTGCTAGCTCTCCGAGGCAAAAAGTGGCACAGCCATGTTTTCTCAAATACACCATATGCATTTTTTTTCAAAATGAGAAATTAACCACAACAATAATGGATAATAAATACACGAACTGTTAAATTATGTAGCAAATACGTACATTAATCTTGAACAGGAAATAATCAAAATGATTTAAAAAAAATAATAATAAAATAAAAAATAGAGCAAAATACAATAATTAACTAAATCCTTAACTGGAAAAACTGGTATATGCATTATGATCTGAGATGACGACTAAATAGCATGTATTATTATTATTATTATTATTATTATTATTATTATTATTATTATTATTATTATTATTATTATTATGATTATTATCTTTGGCAGTCAACAAAAAAATTGAACGAGTTTTCCAAATAACTCAAAATTAGGTTTCATAAAAATCGTTGTATAAACAGATTTCGACTATCAGGATTGTAGGTTTTGGCTTATCAATAATTTGTTATATTTTCTGTAAACCCTTCACACAACCTAACTGACGTTATTGCGTATTCGCTTCGCATTTGTGATATGCTAAAGGAGGTAAAACAGTCTTAATAAACAAAACATTTAATAATATATATTCTTAACACAAATTACATTTAATAAATAAACACATTCTTAAATAAATATACAAATGACGCATGTCTGGACCCAACTTAGACCCCCTTTGAACCGCCAGGTAGATGAGTTATCTGTTCAATGACGCTTCTTCTCTCTGGTCTGGTGAAGTTACCGCTGTTTTACTAAGCACAGCAGCAGAATAAGGCAAAAATCCACTTTCAGACCTTTGCCCCGCTGCTGCACAGGTAAAGTCTGCACTGCTGCTTCTGGAGCCCAGGGCGCCAGCTGCCTGACTGCTGTGACAACTGAGACAAGAGCATGAGCTGGGGCCCGATGGCACACTAGCTGTTGCAGCGGCGGCGGCGGCGGCTGCTGCTGCTGCTGCTGCTGAGCTATTCAAGCCCGCAGGGGACTGGTAGAGTCCTGGGTGCCTAAAGCCACAAAGCAATTCTGGTCGGGAGTAAGGATGCGAGAGGGCACGGAAAGTATCAAGAGGGCGGATGGAGGTAGCAAAAGGCGATGCAGCGGCCCCTGTTGCCGCAGCCGCCGCAGCTGCTGCTGTAACACCCACGTGCGGGTAATAGTGCAGAGGCATGTGGGAATGGAAAGGGTATGGAAGACTTCCGGTGGCAGCGGCGTGCGTCATCATATAGGTGTAAAAGCTTGGATCTGCTGGATGGGGCCAAGACATGGCCAAGCGTTGCCTTTTATCCTTCATCCGCCTGTTTTGGAACCACACCTGATAAAAAGCACAAGGAAGACAATGGAGTTATTGAATGACACCTCTCAGGGTGAAAGTTAATTAAAATAAACTCACTCAGAGTGACCATGTTTAAATTTAGCGACACTTTTTTTCTCTGTATATTGAATATGATGTAATGTAAAAATAACAAAATACAAATGTTATCACCCATTGGGAAATAACCTACAAACTGTCTTGGCTGCGTCAGTTATGTGACTCGCATGTAATGTTTAAGACGACAAAGTAACATGTAAAATTAACAGAAAAGTTAACGGGCGTGCTTTTCAAACTTAAAATAGGTGTAAAAATGTATATAGGGTATATAGCCTAAACTACAAAAAATGCCGATTCCATTTTCTGTTTTAAATGCTATAAAATGATAAAGACTATATATATATATATATATATATATATATATATATATATATATATATATATATATATATATATAATCATTGTATATTTTTCATTGTATTTAAATCAGTCTTGAACTTTAGTATACATATATCCTAAAAAAGGATTATTATAAAAAAATAGATTATATATAATATATATATATATATATATATATATATATATATATATATATATATATATATATATATATATATATATATATATATATATATATATATATATATATATATATATATATAATATATATGAAAGGAAAGAATAAGAAAAGAGATGATTCTGATGGAAAGGGGGCTGCACAGCTGCACATATATATGTGTGTGTGTGTGTGTGATTCCAATATTTTCCTAACGGTTTCATAAGCCTATTGTGAAAACAAAAGTGTTGAAAAAGATAAAGTATACGTGCAATATAACTATTGTACACATGGTCAACTACTGTTTGGAGACTTGAATCCACATCCAAATACAGTATGTGTGTAATTCCGTGTATATACTAAATCGGGGTCTTCAAAACGGCACTATTCTCTATACAGATGTAATTTTGAATGTAGTTATTTATTTCAGTAGGATGTGAACATAACCGAGGTCAGAAGTTCAGGACAAAATACAATTATGAGTCTTGTAAGTATCTGAAAAGATACTAATACATTACTATTTCAAATGTGTTTATAAAGGCTATATGATTACTCAATATCAAAGAGGGCCATTTTGCTATTAGTCAAGAATAAGTTTACTGTGAGATTACCGGATATATTGTACAATGATAGGACTTTTTATTATAATTCCAACTGTCAGCTGTTTGTTTTGAAAATATATGGTTTCAGCAAGTTTATTGATATTATTATACCGTGCATGAAATGCCTGTAATAACCCTTCTACTCTTGATGTTGTTATAGCCTGCCAAAAATATACATAGACCATTTCTGTTATGTCTTGGTGTGTTTATTTAACAGATTGTGTTATAAATATATATTTTTTAATACCAAATAATAAAAAAATAAATAAAAAATATTGAAATATACCTTAATCGTTGTCTCTGGTAGATTTAAAGATGCCGCCAGTTCACATCTTCTTGGTCTCGACACGTAATTTTCTCTGTAAAACTCTTTCTCCAGTCTGCCGATTTGTTCTCTGGTGAAAGCTGTCCGATACCTTCTCACCTGATCGTTACTGGAACATGAACTGCCTATTGAATTACCGTTTATATTCACGTTGGACATAGAAGATGAGCTTGTGTTGGAGGTTGCTGAATTACTATCTGAAAAAACTAGAAAAACAAATAGCATGATTTAGAATGATATGTAGTTATATTTTGTATTCAATATTTTTTTTTTTTTATTGTTTTCTGTTTTTTACCCTATTTTATTACGTTGCAAGCTGTGATACAAATGAAAAAAACGTGATAAATTGTCACTAAAGCTTTTTTTTTCCTGTAAATCAGTGTACAATATAAAAAACTATAGTCATATGAATTACCTTTGTGTGTGTGTGTATATATATATATATATATATATATATATATATATATATATATATATATATATATATATATATATATATATATAGTTATAGTAGTTATAGTTATAGTTATCAGTTATAGTTAATAGTTATAGTTATTGTATACGTTATATGGAATAAAAAATATCACATATACCAACAAACTTTTATTCCTTACATTTTTAAATACTTGTTTGACCGAAGCGAATATTCTCAACGCCTAGCAAAGTATTTTACAATCATAATCTACAATAACATTTTTTTTTTAATGTTTAATAGTAAACGTATTTCCATATAAATAAAATATGCATATTCAATAACAAAAAAATCAATCAATCAATCTACAGAAATAGCGCAAGTATCTGTAGACGATGTGTTTTCAGTGAGCAACTTGCACGATCTCTTAATGTAGATTTTAGTTCTGCTGTTGCTAGCTAAGAAAGAGAACCTCTGCATTTAAGGACAATATAGTGTAGCTATATTATGATTAGATTTGTTATTATTATTATTTTTTTTTTTTAAATAATAGCTCCTACATATAAATATGATCAAATACCTTTGTTATTGTTTTCTTTGTGCTGGGCGGCACTGAGGCTGTTTGGAGAGCGGTGAGATGAACAGCCCACCTCCACATCACTATCCATGTCTGTCTCGTGAACTTCTGGGTACAGGGTGATTTTTTTCCTGTTTTCAGACGAAGAAATTTCTGAAGAAGAATTATTGTCGCTGTTCTGATGATGAGTATTGAACAAGCTGTCTATCTCGAACTTGCCTTTGGCAGGAACATCCCCTATATTGTTATGCAGAGATGCAGAAGTAAGTCTGGGGCTGAGGCGACCACTGTGCTGAGAATTTTCTAGGGCCTCCAACACTGCATTTCCAGCTGAGTCTGACAAATTCGAAAGCCTTTTACCAGCAGCGGGGCTGTGCAGCCCCCTTTCCATCAGAATCATCTCTTTTCTTATTCTTTCCATCATCTGAGCTTTATAGAAAAAGCCAAAGTTGCAGGGTTGGTCCTCTGATAATGACGAGTTGCAGCAGGGGCTAATTCACATTCAGCCCTGCGAGTATGTTTAAATGGTATTATGTCCTTTGAGCAAGGCGCAAAATAGTAGAATGCCAATGCGAGGGAACGACTGGTCAAAATGACCCATGCATCCTTTCTAGTCCGAAATGTCATTCATCAAAAAAAAAAAAAAAGGTTCTCGTCATTAAGGTACGGATGACGCTGTTCGAATGATCATTTATTGTAACAGGTTCATAAGCAAATAAATACAAGTGGCTGTCAGAGGATGATAAAGGCGTCCTGTGGGCAGACGAATAGATCCAGGTAGAGAGACAGAGAAGAAGTGAACAAGAGAGCTGTTGTCTTTAGCCTGATCAGAGCCTGCGAGGATTGCTCTGGGGTTTGGCCCCTGGAGTGACATTGACAGCCTGATTAATAGAATGAACAGTGGAACATTTCCTTCTTCATTTAGCTACATCATTACACTCGGATTTTGTTTTGTTGCCCGATTTTATTTTCATTCGTTACCATCGCTAATTTACTTAACACAAACATTGTAGGTTAACAAACAAATGCTAGTGTGTAAAATGTTAAATTCGACCAATTGTTTCTGTTATAATGTATGCAATGGAAAATGTTATATTCCTTCCCCATCCCGTGAGTTTATTCGTTTACACGCAACATGAAATACATATCCAAGCCTCTTCCGAATACTTCATGGTTCTGATATTTTTTATCAATAGACGTGGGATTTTAAATATAATTATAGCATTTATTCTGTACTATATTGAATATTTTTCTATTGATTTCCACATTGGAACTACAAGATTGTGAAAATGTGTTGTATTTTATTATTTTATTACCTTTATTGAATATCTATTGCAAAACTATTGTAATTTTTGTGCAATCTCCGTTCTAAATTATACTTACATTTTGGAGATGTGATTTCAAAATATTTAGTTAAAATCTCTTGATAATAGTCCTATATTATCCCCGTCGTGTTGGATACATTTCTATTAAATATCCACAACTGTATTCCCCAAGACACTATATTAAAAATGTACAAGTTGTGAATGTAAAAAAGTATATAGGCGTATTTTAAAACACAGCTGTTTCCAATAATATATAAGGTGAACAGTTCACTTATATTGTATACAAAAGTGGGACAAACCATTAAAGCGTTTGAATCTTATATCCTTTCAAATGTTAATTGTGCTGGTCATGATGACGCTGATGACAACGATGATAATGAAGATGAATTTTTGGTTGTAATTATTGGAGTATCTTTCATAATCAACGGAACACTGACATTTTCTACATTAAACGCTCGTCGGACGTAAAATAAACTTCAGAGATCACGGAAAGTTTAATTTAGCTTTTAACAGTTAGCCTTCGGTAACGTTAAACAATAGGGCAGCTTGCATATTTTAATCTGGTAATGTCATTTATATTATAAATGATTGCTATGAATTATACAAATCACTTCTTGAGGAAATTCCCATTTGAATAGCCTGTTGTTTGTTTTAAGCGATATGGATTGATATTTTTAATTAATCGACTACAAAAAAATATCAATGTAAACAATTTGATCATTTTTATTGATACAAAAAACTGAAAAGGTGATGGGGACTATTTCAGTTTTCTACAATTCTAGACCATACTGCATCATCTATTTTTTTTTTTTTAATAGATTGACAAACCAGCGGAATTTAGAAAAATACCAAACTTAAGAAAATAGAAAACAGTTTCTATATCCATGTACACATTTTGCCATAGCCTGTAAAAAACAAAACAAAAGCAACAACAAAAACCAGCACAATAAAACGTTTCAAAGATATATTTTCGCATTAATTTCAAAATGTTATATTACTACATTTTTCAAACTCATTTTGAAGATAATGCAAATATTGAAATATACTCGTAGACTATAATAAGCGACACAGTGGTGGTGTGGTCTGTATGTTCTGGGTTGATTGAGTGTGCGCGTTTGGTTTGAAGGAGGCTGTGGTGCAGTGTGGTGGGCAGGGAGAGGAGGGGATGGGCAGGTGGAAAAGGGGAAATCTGCTTAAGCATCCTTTGGCGCCCCCAACAGTTTATTTGTATTTGACAGTTTGTAAAAAAAAAAAAAAAAAAAATCAATATATTCGTTTCGTGTGTTTCAGTTGGGTGCTCAACAACTCAGTGCTTATATATCGCTTTTGTCACTGAGTATAGTGATATCTCCTATGACATTAAAACAATAGTCTCAAAACATTGGAGGATATTGGACTGTGATCCTCAGCGTCGTCCCTTCGTTGCCGCTACCTAGATGTTATTTTAGACGTAGCAAGGATATTAAGGATGCTTTGGTCGCTTCTATGTATAAATCAATAGTACCATCTAATGACAATTGTCTTATTAAAACAGTAGATGTTGAGTTTTGGTGTGAAAGATGTGTTCGCGGTTCTAACACGCACAATACGTTTAAATAACCTACACTGGTCGGAATGACATGATACAAGATTGATCAATTGTAATCCAACCCATGTGATTCGTATATATGCTTAAATACCCGTATGGCTTAGTTTATGTAGGACAGACACAAATTAGTATAGCAAAACATAAGGCTGCAATACACAAAACAATATGGATTATGCGATAACGAGACACTACAAATGGTTTCCCCTCAAGCCTTAAATTTAGAAGACTCGAAAAAGTCTCAGTTTCTGAGAGAGATGGTAATACAATGAATCTGCTAATGAGGAGAGTGTCGTTTTGGGTTTATACTTTAAAGTCTATGGAACCACATGGACTTAATGAAACATTAGATTGCAATCCATTATCCATATCTCTAAACATGAAATGTGTGTGTGTGTGTGTGTGTGTGTGTGTGTGTGTGTGTGTGTGTGTGTGTGTGTGTGTGTGTGTGTGTGTGTGTTGTTAACAAATCTTTGTTTGGCAATTTGAATCTTCAGGTGGCCAGGGTTGAGAATCACGTTCCAGTGTCTTCCAATCTTATATAGCCTATTGAATAACTATTAGTGAACTAATATGATCTGTAGTCTAACGTACAACAGAATATAAGGATGTATTCGTGTTTTAATATATAGGGTTTGAGATTAATTATTGTATAATTACAGTCGATGCAACACCTGATGAAACGCGTTGTTGTTTTTTTTTTTTTTTTTTATGTTTTTGTTGTTTCAATAATAAGGTTTTTAAACACAATGGAATCGGATGTATAACACCAGCGGTCAAGTCTCAAAGAGTGAATAGTAAAATGAGTATTTTTTTTTTCTTCTGTTTATATCTATTTCTCCTACTGTTGTAGTTTCCTATTCTTAGTAGGGTCACACCCTACCTGGCGCCAGAAATAAGTTCAGACCCGTTACAAGTGTGTCACCAACCTCGTCATAAAAGCATGAGAGAGAAAAGATAAATAGACAAAAACAGAGGGAGAGATAATTTTCTGATTTTGTAAAAGTTCTTTAATAAATTAATTATAGAAACAGACAGATCTGTGTGATTTTAAAACAGCTGGTTTGGCTTGGTCCACCATAAAGTTAGTTAAGAAACAGACAAATATTTTTGTACTCCAAAAATAAAACCTTATTTTGTAAAACATAATCCATTAGCCGCTAATACATGTTTGAGCCAGTCAAACAAGGGAGTCAACCTTGAACAATCACTAAATAAATGTCACACCGTGTCTTGTTCTGTACACTGATATATGATTTCACGGTTGACTCTGCTCACAAACTTTAACTCCTTCCTTTAATGACTGAAGCCCATTTATTTATTTTTTATGATACATGGATAGTAGCCTATATATGCCATAAAAAAAGACGACAAACGGATGCTAAGTTTTAAATTGCAAGTGAATTTAATGAATAATAAAAACGTAAATTAAGTCAATATTTAATAACATATTTTTTTAAGGAAAAGGTGTTTCAATGTGGCATGCTTTTTATTTTATTTTTTAGTCGTTGTCAGAGTCGAAGATTATTGGTCTTGTTCGCTTGGTTGGTGCTCCAGTTGGTGGAGGAGGATTCAATCTTCACAGAGACAGATTTGTTTAAAGTGCCTGAAAAACACGAAGTGTTGGTGTTGTCGAGTGATTTAAAACGAGACATTTTGTTTGAAAGTGATCTCAGGGTGCACAGGAGTCAAATATGGGTCAAAGGTCAAGTATAATCTCCTAGAGTAGACGAATGTGCAATTTTTACGTCACTACTGCAGTATTAAGCCTTTTTGTTTTTGAGTGGCTCAGGATCCAAATATCACCTTTATCCATGCGCATATATACGTTATTGTATCTTATATATCTTACTCACGTTTCACTTAAATGGGAAACGTTGACTGTTTAAAAACTATACAATAGCCTAAGCATTTTACAAGATTTTAATTTGACCAAAGAATGTCGGAGGCCCCATAAACAAAATATGTGTAATAGCTAATGTAATCGCCAAAAAGGTGTACTTGTAAAGTATTATGGGTTACAGCAGGCCATACAAAACTGCATACATGTATTAAGTGGATGCTAGCATATTTTACAGATTATAGTTTTTGTTTGTTTTTTTCGTGTTAGGTTCCACACTTCATACCACATAAGCGATAACATGCAGCTAACATGACATTTTAATAAGTCGTCACTCACGTCGATCAGGCATCCGAAACGATTAACCACTGTAGCGGCTCACAGGTCAAGAAGAACCGATTGAAAAAGAAGAAAGCCAGCAATCAACCGTGACCTTTTGTCAACATTGGATTTCTGGTACAACTGCTGCGCTCAGTAATGTCGCTTTGTCCTTGACACTCAAGTTTAATTTGAGTGGCTATGCCAGTTTGCTACACGTTGAAGTCGGTTTCAAGCCATAAAAGCACCAAGTAGGTTGAATTTAAAGACAGTACAGATTGCAGGTACATTGTCTGGTTTTGTATCCTATTCTGCAAAAGCCCTTTGAGAAACTATTTCAAACTACAGGTGCTACGTTGGAGCTTGCTTGCAGCTTGAAAGAAGGTATACTACAACATCGTCTGGATCCCAGTTCTCCACAATACAACCTCCTAGAGCCATCTATCGATGGAGGTGGAATATTGCAAGATAGGACGAGGCCCATTGAATAAATGTGTTCTGCTAGAATGGGAATTCTTTCCTCTGTGACTCCTTGCCCTTTAAATCCCACTGACTGGAGTTTTACCTGAGGCTCCCGGATACTCTACAGAGATTGGTCATTCACATTGCCATGGAGTGTCTTCGAGGCCAATAATCCACGTTGGAATGCACACAGTCCCAACACTGTAAAACCAAAGAACTTCTGACGCGTTAAATATGTAAATTGCATTTGTGCATAATAAAATAGAACCGTTCTATTCCTAAACCGCAGTGTTATACGTCATTAGGTGTAACACCGGTGATTAATCATTTGGAACTCTAAATAATTGTTAAACGTTACGCCGTTTTTGCTAAGTTTAATGTTTAGATTTTAAACACCAGCCCTGTTATAAACGCGTACAACTGTTTCAAAAGTGTTACAAATCATAAACACGTCCAATGCTTTACAAAATAAGCACCACAAGGTGTTTAAATCCTAAACACATTTAGAATTATAAACGCAGTGTTTGAAAAGTGTTTTAAAGTTAAAAACTCGGTCTTACTTAAGGTTTGTGGTTTTATTTATTTTAAATGTTTTGTTTGCTTTTGTTTTGTTTGTTTGTTTGTTTGTTGTTTGAATATATATATTTATATATAATATATATATATATATATATATATATATATATATATATATATATATATATATATATATATATATATAAATTAACCCATATATAATATTAATTTTTCAATATTCATTCGTTTCAAATAATTGTGTGAAACGTTTACAAACAAATTATTTTTACGTACGACCTTTATTTGGTTGTAGAAATAACTGTTTCATATAATGTATATATCTTAGAAAAGAAGCTTTTTCGAGATAAAATTTGGCACTTATTTATAAACTTGTTAAAACAATATTATATATATATATTATATATCTATTATATAGCCATAGTTGTATATATAAAAGCATATATATATATATATATATATATATATATATATATATATATATATGTGTGTGTGATGTATATATATATACACACACACACACACACGCACACACACGCACACACACACACACATACGTATACATACATACATACACCCACACATACATATACATATATATTATATATATATTATATATATATATATATATATATATATATATATATATATATATATATATATATATATAATATATATTATATGATATATTTATATATATATAATATATAACTTGAAATGCGATTCCTTATCTGAAGGTTTTGAAATAAGCAACTTCGTGAGATATATGTAAATTATTATTATTATTATTATTTTTAATATGACTTGTAGAATTTAGCTGTATCAATAGTACTGTGATTTTACACAGTTTTGCAAGTACACCTGTCGCTTTAGTAAAGTCTTGCAGGGCCTAATCTGTACAAATAAAAAGAGAATTCTCTGTTGCCACGCAACTTTACCGACGACAGCAGTTCACGTGCCTCTTACTCTTTTTTTAAGTTTCTTTTGTTTGTCGAATCATCTTGTATTTCGATAGCAAAGTTAACATAAAAATATGTTCATAGGTTGTTCATAAATATTAGTCGACATAATTATATATCGTACTGTATTCAGATGCAACAGTGGCAGAAATACAAATACAGTAGGCCTGTAGCCTACTTCAATTATAAATTATTTTACGGGGGTGAAACAGGTTTTGGGTTAATTAAGTTTAATTATCTTTGGGGATTCGATGCATAGCTACGATATATATCTATAATTTATTTATATATATATATATATATATATATATATATATATATATATATATATATAACAAGATAATAATGGTAATGGTACCATTAAGAACTGATATTAATATTATTACGATAACCTGTAATTTTAAAATTGGACAATTTTATATTTTAAAAACGACAATGATCTATTACTCTAGGCCCTTACATGCTTTTTGAACTCCCAAGACTTCTTCCCATTAAGTGCGTGGGAGTTCCATTTTTTAATGTTTTTTTTTTTTTTTTTAATAAATCTTTTCAATGCGGCTACTGCATATAATATATTTCGTGCAGGCCATTGGCTACATAGGCTATATTTCGAGTAGGTTTTATATATTATTATTATTGTGTACAGTAGCCATGTTTATTTTAATGCTGTCACAAAAACTGTGAGTAATCTAATTAATTTTTGTATTGTTAAAATTACGTCTTTTTTTTTCTAAAACTATTTTGATCAGTTGGAAATAGTATGCATCGTGTCGCTAATACATTACACTGTTGTACATTAAAAACCAGAAGTAGCCTAACCATAATACAGGTACAGAAAGCCCCCACCCACCAAAGTTTTGATTTGCAATATTTAGTGAATCGAAAATAATCGTCTATACCAAGTTCAACCGCTGAGCACCCCTATAGCCCTGTGCTTTTAGTAAGAAACTGATGAAGTCAAATAGTTTCTTCCAAAACGTGATTAACTTCTAACTTTTTTGACGATTTATTTTGGATATCCCTTGATTATTTAGCTACGTAATTGAAATACGTGTGGCAGCCATTCTGTTAGATCATAGACGGCTAACCTTATACTTTTAATTGTAAGAATAAACTTGTTATTTTGTTTCAAAGTGTATTTTACCTAATGCAATGTTGTAAATGCGTATTAAACCGCTTACCTGAAATGTAAACAGCGTCACCTATATGTTTAGTCGACTGTCCACAATACATTTTTGCCGTTGCATGGAATTTTCTTTTTTTTGTTAAATAAAATATATTATTATTTGTTTATCAGACGCCGTTATCCAAGGCGACTTACAGAGACTCCAGAGTAAGTGAACTATGCATCAGCTGCAGAGCCACTTATAGGGTCTCACCCGAAAGATGGAGCACAAGGAAATGACTTTCTTTAATCACTG
>NC_054544.1:13819474-13841974 GCF_017654505.1 Polyodon spathula
TTTTTGACATGTTTTCTGATATATATATATATATAGTGTACATTTCTCTTTGAATACAGAATCTTTGAATGTGTGATGTAATGTTAATATGCTATGAAAATTGTTTCTGTGTGTGGTGTATGTATACACCTCAATGAAGTCCTTCGTTTGTATTGTTCAATCTTGTTCCTTTTCAACTTTAAGATCAATAAAAAAATAATAAAAACTACATAGAAAATTAAGCCACTGAATCTTTGCAAATATCTGAATTATTCATGCCTAATTGTATTATATTTTTCAATGTCATGCTTATTGATGTTTGTAAAATGTGAATAAGTATTTAGTTAAGGTACTTTCAGATTTTGTTGTTAGTTAGTCACAGAGGCCTAGTTATTAGAAAGAAATAAAGAAGGAAAAGTCAACAAAAAGATCACTGAAATGGGATCCAACAGCTGAAAAGGCTAGAAGGAACCCACGAGAATGCTTAAATAACAACTATTAATACCTTTAAAAACTGTATCAATTACTTAAACGCATCGTCGAGATTCTTCATTCCACGCGGTCTTCTTCTTCAGACTGCACAGCAGACTTTTCAACATTTTGTTTGAATGTTCAAATATGTAGTTTTTTTAGGCACGGGGAAATATCGTTACACCAGAGACTGCGTCATCAAATAATGCAACTTTTGTTTGGTCTCACCTCATATTCAGAACATTAATTACAGCGCATCTTACAAAAACTGTATATTGCTGCTATTTCAGAATTCATTTAGAAAAAAAAAAATAGTGTGCAAGCTAAGACCTGTTATTTCCAGTGACTACATTTAAAACAGCAATAACATACCTGTATCTCTATTCCAAAAAGAGTCAAGTCTCAATGATGAAATATCAACAATATCCACATTAGTCAACACATAATCTGCATCGTGTGCAAAACAAGTGGTCCACAAAAGGCTTCTTTCGCTAATACAAAATACTCCAGGCAATTTAACAAAAAAAAAAAAAAAAAAAAAAAAAACTAATTCCTTGTAGGCAGGCGAGCATATTCGTTTTCCAAAAAGCAATACACTAAATATATCTTCCCAAATAGAATGACATTACACAGAAGTGTTTTCTATTTCCAGAACATAATGAGCTGTGGATTTATCAAGCTTACAATGTTAAATGTATGAATAGTATTCGCATAGGCCTACATGTTTTCAATACAATGCAAAACGTCTCCAAAGATCATCGCTTCTCGTTTTTAGTATGTGAATTGACGTTGTTTATTTATATCAAAACAAAGTTAATAATTGCCTTTCCTTATTGTGAATAGCAGTGGAACTTTAAAATAGCAACATTTTGAAACACGACTTGCTGTGTTTGATATGTTGTATGCTATAATTTTCATCTTAGGAAGATTTTGAAGAATCTTCTTTGGAACTCGCGTTTCACATTGTCACTTATTGCAAGTCAATTATGCAAAGTCCTCCACATTATGTTTGGGAGCTGCATTGGTTGTCCGAGTGATAAATAGATTTTGAATTGGTAAAGTTATGTATACACGTATGCATGTATGTCTATGTATGTATGTGTGTATGCTTTCTGTATACCATCAAATTGGGCCTATTGATTTGTGTATTTTTGTTTCACAAAGAATTGTTTAAATACTATTCCTAAAGCAGTTAAAGGCCGCCCAGTATGCTGACGTCATTTATATTATCGTTGACCTTGACACACATTCATAGTCTTTGACCTTGACTTCAAGCATGCTCATGAATAATGAAAATGGTCTGCGATTCATTGGCCTACTTCGCCATCTACTGGAAGAGGACTGTAAAAGCAACTCCCGTGTCTCTCAGCCCTGTTCCATTTGACTAATATGGCAGACTGATGTGTTCAGCGCTGACGTGCTATAATGCTTTGCTAGAGGTACTAAACGCAATAGATTTTACCTTGATAATCGTGCTTACGCAAACGTAACAAAATAAAAAATTTCACTGCCATAAATATTAACAACAAAAATAGCTTTCACACTGACAATCAAAACTAACACCCTTCAGTCTTTATCAGACAATGTGATATATATGTGTGTGTGTGTGTGTGTGTGTGTGTGTGTGTGTGTGTGTGTGTATTATTAGTAGTATGTATGTATGTATATATGTATACCTGATATAGTCTACACGCGATCCATGCGATCATTTATATTGTTGTCCGATTGACTTGTTGCTTATTTCTAGGTCTCATTTGTAAAAGAGGTTTTAACCGCAATGTGACTACCTATAAATAAAGGATACATAAAATAAAAATATAATAAATATCCTTAGGAACACGATCGCTCCATCGGTTTGTGTTTCGAAAACATATAGGCCTATTCTCTTATCTTGACTTTGACCTTGAATTATCGCTTTATTTAACATGGATACAAATTTGATCAAGAATACGGTGTTTATATTTTTGTCTGTGGTGACTTTTATAAACCCTAGATTTTTGCATGTAGTTTTAAAATGTCTAGTCTTAAAGTAAGCCGAACGTCTTTACTAGACTCGTAAAAAATGAGGAGGCTGAACTGTCGCATTTCTTTCCGGCGAGGCTGAGTTGACAATCTACATGTTGTCTGCTCTTGCTAAAGGATTCTAACTCTGCACAACATATACACGGATGCAAATCAAACAATATATGTGAAGATTAAAAAACAAGGTAATATATAATACGGCATTTAATATAGAAGTTAAAATATAACTTTTAATGTTCATTTTCCATGTCTACTGAGATATTTTGTCAACACTGTTTTCAACTACTATATTTTTTATGCTACAAAACCATATATGTTTTAGTGCTTTAGACTATATACAATTCTATACGTTGTGTGTGTGTGTGTGTGTGTGTGTGTGTGTGTGTGTGTGTGTGTGTGTGTGTGTGTGTGTGTGTGTGTGTGTGTATAGATAGATAGATAGATAGATAGATAGATAGATAGATAGATAGATAGATAGATAGATAAATAGACAGATTTAGATTAAAATAATACCAGTTCCTTTTAAATCGACTGCTTAAGGAATCCCTTGTCACTGCAATTTAATTTAAATAGGGCACTAAACAATTTTTTAAAATTAATTTGAATTATACAGAAATCAAACAAAATATGAATGTTTGTCAAAACGCTGTGTTTAATGTTAATATTTTCGTTTTATTATTATTATTATTATTATTATTATTATTATTATTATTATTATTATTATTATTATTATTATATTATTATTATTATGTATTAATAATACCGTTAATAATTAAAAAGTATTCAATCTAGTGAAATATATCCATTCAAGCAGTTAAGTAAAATACAATTGGTCTACCGAATTATTTATTCATTGCGCCCGGAAAAACGCAAATAAATGAAACGCATTTCAATTTGTAAAATATTGGAAAAGCTTTTCCTGCTTTACCTTTATAAAAATTGTGAGGACCAGTCCTTATCCCATAGTCATTTACAGAAAAATATAGCCTAAAAAACATACACATACCCCGCTGTTAGATCCGTGTATAAACAGATACATGATACATATAGCAAATAAGAATTAACCGATGAGATAATATCTATCTATCTATCTATCTATCTATCTATCTATCTATCTATCTATCTATCTATCTATCTATCTATCTGTTTGTCTGTCTGTCTGTCTGTCCGTCAAACTGTCAATCTTTTTCGGCCACATGTCTTCAATAACAATAGTTTCTTAAACGTGGGATTCCTACATAAATATGTTAGTCCAACATCCAAAGCGGTTTTAGTTGGAGGTTGTGTGTGTGTGTGTGTGTGTGTGTGTGTGTGTGTGTGTGTGTGTGTGTGTGTGTGTGTGTCTGTGTGTCTGTGTGTGTGTGTGTGTGTGTGAATTCATAGGCGATAGTTTGTAAACAATGTAAATATCTATGAAAATATGTCTAATACAAAAAGTAAAAAGAGCATTTCAGAAATTCAAAATAATATAATGTAATACTACCTTTGTATCGTATTATTAATATATACTGTATACAGCTATGGTCAAATGTTTTGCATCACCTAGAATTAACTAATTGTGCTTAATAAAGTCTAATAAAACCTGCTGAACAATGTAACCTTAACAAATTGAATTACGGTACATGCTGCGTTGTAGTTTTCCATATACAAAAAACTGACACAAAAATAAAAATGTGACATTTCAAAATTTATATGAAATACTATTCTGCTATGCTGCTATTCTGCAATGCTGGCTTCTGGTAGACTTTTGCGATATAATCGTGTCTATTCTTTGATGTTAAATAAAAGATCAAAATTATGTTCATAGCCTAAATTTTTTTTTTTCTTCAGTAGGTCTCAGTCCTACAATTCTAGCTGATGTAAAATGTTTGGCTATAGCTGTATATTAGCAGTTTGCTTTTAAATAAATTATTGCAAATTGTTCGTTTTGTTATCTAATTTTTGCGTCCAAGTTTATTTAGATCTGAGGTGTCCTTCCAGCAGACCCAGGGGGTATGTGGGCGGGGCTGGAAGAGCAGGCGGTAACACGTGCTGTTTTCTCAAATCATCTATCACCAATCTTCCATTCCCGAGTAAAAGCTAAAAAGGGCTGCATGAAGCTTTGGTCAAGGTCCTCGGAAATGTGTGAGCGTAATCTTCTCAGTTCTGGCTATGTTGGCTCTCTTTTGAATTTCCCTAACCCGGACTCTTTTTATTTTCCAAATTTACGGGGAAATGGAGCTCAGCTAACAGGGCTTCCCCCGATTCCTTACACCCGGAGAGAGGTGTGCTCGCTCCCGTGGACTCCTCCAAGTTCGTGCTCCTCTCCGCCACAGAGCCGCGCATTCAATGGCTACTCTCAACCTTTTCTGACCAATTCTGTACCACTAAGTACTAACCCTAACAACCACAACAAAGGACCATTGGAAGAAACCAGTAAATACTACTTCCAGAACGCAAACCTCAAACCAGAGGAACTGTGTAGACGATCTCCATCTTTTTCAAGCGAGAACGGACTTAATTCTGCCAACGCCAGCTCCTTCAAATATGATTTTACTAGTTTGGAAAGGCTGCCTCACGGGTCATCGGCCCACAATGGACTGAATACCAGTAATCAAGCAATAACCGAAGGCATCAAGCAATCTGTCAACTTAAACATGACAATGCCGTCACCTTCAAACCAGCCATGCACCCGAGCCTCCTTATCTGATGGTATGAATGCTTACTAATTTCTAATTTTAAGGATGACGTTTAGTCCAACAACCACTTGTTTATAATATGCATGCACGTGCTCACTACAACAACTGATAACACCTATTAGGAAAAACGAATTTATTATTTTTTTCAAAATATTGGTAGTTATATACTGAAATGCATTTAACATACTCGTATTTGTTCCGAGTATTTTTTGGTGCTGTCAGTGTCTTTAATATTGACTTTGGGCCCTGGTATTAAAATAATTGTTTATTTTATTTGTTTTGTTTTGTTTTAGAATTGCCTTGGTGCCCCATTCAAACAAGATCAAGAAAAAAACGAAAACCGTACACCAAACCACAGCTCGCTGAACTTGAGAATGAATTTCTTATGAACGAATTCATTAACAGACAGAAAAGGAAGGAATTATCTGATAGGCTGGATTTGAGCGACCAGCAAGTTAAAATTTGGTTCCAGAACCGAAGAATGAAAGAGAAAAGACTAACAATGCGCGAGCACGCATTCTCTATGTACTAAGTTATTTGCATATTGCAAAATGAGCTCTGGACATTACAAATATGAAATTGATTTGTAGAAAAAAGGACACCATTAAAGCCGTCATAATCCATACATAATCAACCTCAACAGTATACTGTAAGACCGAGTGTTTAACTTTAAAACACTTATTTGTAACACTTTTCAAACACGTCACTGCGTTTATAATTTTAAATGTGATTATGATTTAATAGGCATCGCTTCACTGTTTCATACTCATGTTTTAAATCATTAACGTAAATTAAGGAAACAAAATATACCTCACAGGTGCTGCTATGCCGCAGTCATTGTAATGTTATATGTGTCAATATTTTGTATTTTTTTCTGCTAATAAAGTATAAAAATAAGTATTAGTGAAAATGCAAGCAATGTATTTTGAAAGTGTTTAATCAGCATGCAAAAAGTACTATATCAGAAAGAAAATCATCCGTTATCAATAAAAAGATAAACATGTTTAAAGTGTCATGTATTTTGTTCTGCCTCAACTTTATCAATCTTTTGGTCTCTCCAAGTGTACTTTTTAAACATAATTTTACAGAATATTACACCGTAATCAAAATTTAAGTGGACAAACATTCCAAATAGTGCCTTCAGTATTCAAGTCTGAATGTTTATCTGCAAGTGAAAAACATAACTGATAGATAGATCAAGGAATATAGTTTTGTTGATAATAATAATAATAATAATAAGAAGAAGAAGAAGAAGAAGAAGAAGAAGAAGAAGAAGAAGAAGAAGAAGAAGAAGAAGAAGATTACATATTAGACAGTATGGATTTTGTATTTCCTTCTTTCTTAGGGTAGGGTCAATTAATTATTTCTTTCAACCCCCATCTGATCTGACCCGCTAGGTGTTGCCTACATCGTAATCTTGAAATATAGTACGTAGTTTTATAGAATGCACATTTTCAGGAAGGAGTTAACATATGTTGTTATGTCTAGGTTTAGTTCAAATAACAAGCGCCAATGAGGTAAAAAAAAAAAAAAACTACTTTAAAAATAAGGGCCATTTTCAAAGCTTACTCAGTGTGCACAGAAAAGAGGAAGCACCTGTAATTATAGGACCGAACAACTGGACCTAGTCGCTGTCTCTCAAGTTGTTTGTTCTTCATTCTTGTACATTTAAACTGATTCTTCATATGTTAAAAAAACAAAAAAACAAAAAAACAAAAACAAAAAAAAAAACTGGAGTTAATCACCCTGGATCAAAAGCTAAGGAAATATGTCGTACCTCGATACACACTTCTCGGCTGTAATACCACCCATTAAGGCATCGCTAGAAACGTTTGTCTAGTTCAGTTACTTTCCCCTTTGCGTCAAGATTTCAAAGATGTGTGGATTAATGAACAGAAATATCTAATTCTATCGCGCACACACACACACACACACACACACACACACACACACACACACACACACACACACACACACACACACACACACACACACACACACACACATTTTGTTCAAAAGATCATATTCGCAAAACTGTATCACGTTCTAATGTCTATTGAATTGTATATATTCCTTCCAAACGACGTTTTGTCAGCTTGGTCCGTATCTGTAACAAATAGACCTATACACATGTATTATTATAACTCTTATCCATTCAGCGACAACCGCTGGCTCGATGTGTGTGTGTGTGTGTGTGTGTGTGTGTGTGTGTGTGTGTGTGTGTGTGTGTGTGTGTGTGTGTGTGTGTGTGTCAGCTAGGGGGACTAGGTGGAGCGTGTCTCTATGTAAAGCTTCCGTGCACACACAAGCTGCTTTAACATAAAATTCCACTCCAAAGATCAGTGAACATAAGAAAGCCAATCTAATACAAAATGCATTAATAATAATAATAATAATAATAATAATAATAATAATAATAAATAATAATAATAATAATAATAATCAAAGGTCTGTGTGCAAAGGTGACTTTTGTGAGATATTAAATAATTTTAACGTCAGCCATATCATTAAAATGTGTTTCTTGCTTACGATATAATTATATTTTTCGTTCTCAGAAAATGTGCCTTAGCCTTAACATTTGATTCAATGGCATCGGCCTATATAAATTTGGAAATTCTGTGTTTTTGGATGGAATTGGGCTATATTCTGAGTACGTTAATAGTATATTGGCAATGTGCATTTATAGTCCCAATGACAATAGCCTACATTGAGAAAGCAATAAGGATGAAACTCAGATTCGATGATGGGAAATAAAGAGAAAAGTGTTAGGTGGTAGTATAAAGTATTCGATGTTAAGGTCACATTTGGGAAATAGTTCATTTGCTTACTAATTAAATTGGAAAGTTGATCATTTTGAAATAGACTAAACACAGCGCGCATTTTGAAAGGCTTGGTGGACAAACAAGGACAAAATATTCACTAACTGAATCCAAACATTTAAAATATAGAGCCTAAGCTACACTGTTTTTTTTTTTATTTTTTGTGAAAAAAATCTTATATACACACACACACACACACACACACACACACACACACACACACACACACACACACACACACACACATATATATATATATATATATATATATATATATATATATATATATATATATATATATATATATTATATATATATATATATATATATATATAATATAGATATAAATGGGACTCTGACTGAAAATGATTGGGAGAAAGATATAAAGCTTTACACGAATTCAGTTCAAAATTATAATCAAATGTATTACAAGCCCTACAAAATAAAAATGAACAAACCTACCTGCATCAAACACTTGCATGAGGTGTCAAAGAAAAACAGTTTAATATATAAGAAAACAAAATGTTTTTAACAAAACTTGATAAAATCACGCCATTTACAGATAAAAAAACATAAAAAATAGGCTTTTATATTGAATGATATATATATATATATATATATATATATATATATATATATATATATATATATATATATATAATCTTTATAACATGAATATGAATTATTGTAATTATGTTTTGTATTTATTAAAAAGAATCGCCCTAAGCTGCTATAAATGTAAGCACGCCTTTAAAGGTATCCCCTAAAAAGTGACATATGGCTGCTCGGCACAATGAAAAAAAAAAAAAAACACAGGCAGTCATGAGAAGTGATATTGTATTTAATAGGTTACAATTCCAGAGCACCGAATGCAATAAGTGAAATGACTTGCAATCTTTTTTCCAGTCTTTTTTTTGTTTTGTTGTTTTTTTTTTTTTTTTGTTTTGTTTTTTTGTTTTTTTTTTTTTTTTTTTTTTATGACAGCAGCCAGACAGTGCCTGCTCGTGTTCACCAGATACAAGGGGCGGCATTACAAAGTTAAGGTCAAGTTAGTGCCTTATCTTGGGGTGCACAGAGCTCCGGAATACCTACTGTTATTCGCTGACCCTATCATAGAAACCCACCGATCTCTGTTCGATTCTTTGTAGCTTAAATAAGGTGATAAATGAAAGCTGTAACCGGCTACAAATGTTCTTTTTTTTTTGCTTAGCTGTCGATGTTTCCTACGAATGTTACACAATACTGCTGCTTTTATTATTACCACTTTATTACTTACCACTATTACTGCCACTATAACTGTACTAGTTGATCCATTTTTTTTTTCATTTCTTGTTTGTATTTAAATATTCACTTTTATTATAACCGTCCAAGGGTTTGGAGAACTCATTTACAATGGAACGCATTTTTAGTACACTCGTTCCTTTGGCAAAAATAAAAGCCTTTCATTACGACATCTTCTTTGTCATTGTTTTCAAACAACTAGTTTAAAATTTGGAATGACATTGACAATGAAAAATGTAATGCACAAATAAATAAATAAATAAATAAACGTGATCCTGAACTGTTTTGAATTAGTAAAGGATCAGAGAAAGGATGAGTTTTAGTGTAATTGTTTGATTCGTAAAGGTTAACCAGCTGCTTTAATTGCAAATCGACTTCTCCATTATGAAGACTGTTGGGTAACGTAGAGTTTTTCTTTTGTTTTCATTGAATGCTGGAAAAGTGTATATAGGTCTATTGCCAGAAATATTAAACTTTCATAAAAAGACAAAAGGGGAAGTTGCGTCCTAATTAGTTTTGTGATTTATGGTAATGAAAAGCGTTTAGCCTGTACAATAAATCCACAGGATAAAAATAAATAGTTTATAATATTACTATAATATAATTTGAAATTAATATTATTAATTATTATTATCATTATATTATATTATTATTATTATGATTTATTATTATTATAATAATAATAATAATATATGGATGCGGAGCCTCGTCCTTCAGCCAAGTGTTATATGTGTACCTATCTATGTGTGCGTGCATTTATGCTACAGGATAATAATGCTGTTTTTGCAAACTTAAGGGGTAAATCTAGTTTGCTAAAAAAACAAAACAAAAAACTAATTTCAATTATAATAATAATAAAGTAATACCAGTATTTAAAACTTATTGAGGATGTCGGGCTGTTTGAGTAAATCCTATCAGCCCGACACGTCAGGTAATTTAGTATTTACAAACAAATTTTACTAATAAATAAACTTATATAATATATAATATATATTATATATATATATATATATATTATATATCTTATATTATCGAGAGAGAGAGCGCTTTCGTGCATATCTGCTCTCCAGAGAGAGAGAGAGAGAGAGAGAGAGAGAGAGTTTATAATAATGTTTAAACAGTTGTATGATTATGTTAGGTTTACGTGTTATGTATATGTTTGTTACGGAAATATTGCCTACCAGTACAAAATATATAGGCTTTTTCCTTCTATTATCTGATATATGTAAAGTTATTGCATTTAGTCTTTCCTGACGAAGCTGAGATGGATTTCTATAAGATAGGGATCTGATATCAATATGTGTTTCCCTACCTTCTGTATCTTTTTTAGAAGTCTATCTTCCTAGCTGTTTTTTTTTTTTTAAATCTGTGGAATATAACACAAAGATAAATCCTTCGTTCGCTGTGTTGCCTTTGTAATTTAAATAACTATTTCTAATTCGAGGCATAATCTACTGTAGAGTAGACACGAATACATGATGTATTTAGTGTATTACTGTGGAACCCAGACCAAAGTTAGGAATTAACTTCCAAACATGTTACAAATAGGACAATTATGTCAACATTTGGTTACTAGCCAACCAAATAAATAAATAAATAAATAAATAATACTATAAATTGTGCTTACCTAGGAAGCAGCAATGCTAGTAAGTATTATAAGAATAAGCAAGTAGAATCTTTAAAATCATCCTCTTTAATTATATCAAGGCTTGTTTAATATAGTCTAAACGGTTGAAAAAAACTGTAAAGTATTTAGATTGGGATTTTCTATAGCTGCTGCAGGCAATTAATTATCTTCCAGTCATATACGAGTTGCTTAAGATAGTTCCTAATGACTGATATTGATGTATGGTAATTTTCTTCACCGGATCACGTGACACAATTACCTCAAGAATCGATCAAGATGAATTGCGCGTCAGCTTACGTTTCCGATGGGTTTTTTTTTTTTTTTTTTTTTTTTTTTTTTCCTTCAGGGATCCTGTCCGCACGCATATAGTGCAATGAACAAAGTTTAACACAGGCAGCCTGGTTATTCATACTCACAAACGCAAAAAGGCGACATGACGGAGTTTGATGATCGCAGCAACTGTGCGTCAAATATGTATTTGCCGAGTTGTACATATTATGTCTCGGCACCAGATTTTTCGACAATGTCATCGTTTTTACCACAGACTACTTCGTGTCAAATAAATTGCCCCTATTCTTCAACTATAACACAAGTACAACCTGTGCGGGACGTGGCTTTCAGAGACTATGGACTTGAACACCCTAGTAAATGGCATTATAGGGGCAATTATGCTTCTTACTACTCAACAGACGATCTAATGCACAGAGATCGAATCCAGGCGTCGACTAGAACGGAAATGTTTCGAAAGAACGACTCCTATAGTCACCAAGGGAGCGCGGACGCATCATGCAATTTCTTCACCAATGTTGGTCGAAATGGAGTTCTTCCTCAAGGATTTGACCAGTTTTTTGAGACTGCTGGTAATACCCCTGGAAAGCCAAACGCCGACCAGTCGAGAGAAAAGGCAGAGTCCAGTTTCCCGGGAGATACTCCTTGTAATAAACTGTCTTCAGACCAGGAGAAACAACCCCCAACAGAAAACATCGACGAGGAATCCCCTTTATCTAATTGTGCCGAGGAAAAGAGCAGCGGCCCAAGTAGGTACATGATAAAACACAATAAAACGAGAGGTTAGAGTACGAGTCCAGCACTTTGACGCTCTGATTTTATATGCATCTTTATAAGCATACAAAGGTTTTTATATACCCTATAAGATTTGTTTTACTGTTGTACAAATATTTACGACGGGAAAGCAGCTTAGGAGGGCTTCAACTATAGTCCAGAAACATACTGATCTGAATGTACTCGATAGGGTTATCAATTTGACATTTGGCATTAACATTGCCATCAGAGTTTTACATAAAAGGGAATATTCAAATCTATTCTTATACAATTTGTGTTTGTCTTTGAGTGATATGGCAATTTTAGTTTATTTAAACTATTAGCAATTTAAGTTTATTTTGGAACCTTAGAGCCATTATATATATATATATATATATATATATATATATATATATATATATATATATATATATATTTATTAATATTATATTATAAGTATATCATCTAATGTCTACCAAATGCATGTATAATTATTCTAAATGTAAGCATCTACGAAAATTGCATTAACATTATACACCCTTCGTGTGCTTGACTGAAGTTGACATTATTTTATTTTTTAGCTGCTTCGAGATCAAGAAAAAAGCGATGCCCCTACACCAAGCACCAGATAAGAGAACTTGAACGCGAATTTTTCTTCAACGTGTACATAAACAAAGAAAAGCGTCTGCAACTGAGTAGGGTGCTGCACCTTACAGATCGACAAGTGAAGATCTGGTTTCAGAACCGAAGAATGAAAGAGAAGAAACTCAACAGGGATCGGCTTCAGTATTTTACTGGAAACCCTTTATTTTGACAAATTAGCGAAAGCTGAAAGCAGGAATATATGGTACTATCAATACCTGCAATAATGGGTCTAGATATATTGGCTACTTTAAGCATTGGAGTCCTGAACACATGTGAAAGAAAACTTGACCAGGACTAACTTTATCAGCTATGCAAATCTGAAGCGTATGATATTAGATACTCAATCCTATTACCTCGAGAAAAAATATTACTTTACAAGTCCCTCGCGTGGGAAAATCTTATCAACGAACAATTATATTATGGGACGTCACAGCCACAATCAACATATTCGCTTTTTCTATATAATGTATTAATTTTATATCGAGTTGTGTGTCTACGCATGCGTGTGTGTGTGTGTGTGTGTGTGTGTGTGTGTGTGTGTGTGTATCTACACACACACACACACACACACACACACACACACACACACACAAATATATATATATATATATATATATATATATATATATATATATATATATATATATATATATATATATATATGCATCATGAGCAAGGCAATCAAGTTAGTTCTGTGCATTCGTATGACCAATTAGCTACATGTACAGGTATTAGAATTTGCTAGATAAGTCTTTTTAAAGTTATGTATAGATTTGATCTCATAGACGCATGTAAACTGTATGATAATATTAAAATAACATTTAAACAATGACTAATCTTTTATTGCTTTTAAAAGTTGTATCATCTCCACACACAATAAAATATACTGCATATAGGCCTATAACTACTTTTTTTTTTTTTTTTTTTTTTGTACGCAATTTATAAATTATAAGTGTATCGACTATATTAGCGATTTAACATAACTGTATGTTTAAAAAAAAAAAGCAGTCCAAAGAGTGGGTATATTACACAAGTCGTATATGTTTGTAAAGATCGTGTGAGACAGCGGAAATCGAGTATTTATCTCAGAAACACTTTGGTGCACACTTCCCATCTATGGACGTTAGTAAGTTTATGCTGCACATCTTTCGTTCGTGTTATGCACCGTGACAGTTAGGCTGTTTACAAAACCTTGAACTGTCTAGACAACACAATAAAGGCCAGAGCTGTAAATAGCTTATTGCACCTTCTGGTCGTTCCAAAATCGACTCCCGCAATGGAAGTAAAGCATAAAATCACAAAGGTGATTCGTACCACGAAATGTGCTCGTGTTCTCGCAACGTCGTGTGTAAGTTAATGGAAGTCACCCAAAGCAAGTCCTGCAGAATCAGGGCCTTGGATGCCATTGTTAGGTACAAGCACAATTCAACTCCATTTATAGGAATATTGGATTTCATAAAGGGGATATTGTTTTAGACCGAATAATGTATAAAAAAAAAAAGGCAAAAGTGTTTGATCTTCCATAACGTCAAGGTCGTCACCTTTAACCTTTTTGAATTAAGGATAGGCGTCTTGTGGCTGTTCACGTAGTAAAACAACCCCCTCTGAAAATCTGCTACGTCACACCTTTAACGTATTGTATAGCAGACCTAAAACAAATGTCCAACAGCGTTTTAATTATAGGTCTCTGTTCTTTAAATTCTAATTTGTTTGTGTTGAACGTACGGTAGTATAGCCCACATTATCAAAAAAAGCATAAGAAGTTAACACAAACATTATGGACCGTAACGCATTTAAAAGCGCATTTAACAGCAACAGAGATTTAGTGTTTATTTTGTCCCTCTGTGCTCCAAATGTAGTAACTATAATGTAATTGTCTGTAGCCTAGCCTATCCTATACAACACGCGACAACGTGGCTTGCGCTTGCATGCTGTGCCGATATAATAGGCTTATACAGTAAATAATATAAAACTAGGGTGAGAACGTTACATGGATTTTTAACGCCATTATTACGTCTAATGTTATTCTTTTATCTCGTTAAAAACAGTACCCAGATTGTGCGGTTGCATATGTTTAGTCACAAATTACCTGAAATGATCTGTAAATGGCGCGTGCATGCAATTAATACGAGGCGTGTGCATGTATTGAAAAGACTGGCTTGTAGGTAGTAGCTCTAAAGTCTTTGCGGTTTTATTTGTCTTTGTATTCTAAGGTGTAATATACCTTGAATCCACAAGAGGGCGCATTTTAGAGCAGTGCGATTTTCATTTAAGGTATTTTAACATGGTTTAGATTATTATTATTATTATTATTATTATTATTATTATTATTATTATTATTATTTATTATTATTATATTTTTGATAACGCTGTTGCTTCTGCAGTGTATCCTTACTATAATTCTTTATATTACAGAAACAAATTCACATCTAAATAATGCATATGTTATTGTTAAACGCATCATAACACAAAATTGTATTGTTGTTAATATGAGATTTAATACAAAACGTGTGTTTCCATAATCAAACAGCATTTTTAA
Source organism: Polyodon spathula (assembly GCF_017654505.1). Taxonomy (NCBI): domain Eukaryota; kingdom Metazoa; phylum Chordata; class Actinopteri; order Acipenseriformes; family Polyodontidae; genus Polyodon; species Polyodon spathula. The sequence goes on from NC_054544.1 coordinate 13,834,577, forward strand.
AATAAATTAACCGATGAGTTTTAATGTTGCATGTTTAATAAATGAGATCCGCGATATTTACCCTGTTATTGTTTTAGGAAAATACGACTTTTTGACAAAAAGTAAAAGTAAAGATAAATTAGAAATATAGATTAATAGCTTACTATGAAAAATACAAATATAGCTTGCATTGTATTGAACAAAAGAAGCAGACTATGAACCGATTGTTTGTGTGTGGCAAGTACAAGGAACTATTATTTTCAGTGGCCTAATCATTTGTAACGTCAGATTTTTATTATTATATTAATTCGAACTACTACAAGAAACGGAAATAAATGCCGCAAACGCAATATGTCAACTAACATCTTTAATATGAACAGACTGTTTATATTGCTTTGCAAATTTGATTTCATATAGGACCACGTTTTCCTAAAAGCATTTATTTACACTTATTTAAAAAAAAAATACACCTTAAATTAAAACATTGAACAAAAGTCATTTCAAAACCTTTGCACGTTATTTTTTATTTTTTATTTTAAGAGAATTCTAGTTTATGCCTAATGGTTCCGTCTAAACACGTATGCGGATACTTAAATTCATTTTTTAAACACAAATAATCAGAACACCCTCCCTATAAAGTTTGTGTTTGATGAGTTTTTTTGTTAATTGTTACTTGTTTCCTAATACTTTTTTTTTTCTAAACCGCAAGCAACACAATCCAGACGGACAGTTTGCTCATTGTTGTGAGATTATCATATAATCGTCACAACAAGAAAGAAAGAAAGAAAGAAAAAGAAAAAAAAAGAAAAAAACAAAAAAAAAAAAAAAAAAAAAAAAAAAAAAAAAAAAAAAAAAAAAAAAAAAAAAAAAAAAAAAAAAAAAAAAAACAAAAAAAAAAAAAAAAAAAAAAAAAAAAAAAAAAAAACAAAACAAAAAAAAAAAAAAAAAAAAAAAAAAAAAAAAAAAAAATAAAAAAAAAAAAAAAAAAAAAAAAAAAAAAAAAAAAAAAAAAAAAAAAAAAAAAAAAAAAATAAAAAAAAAAAAAAAAACAACGAAAAAAAAAAAAAAAAAAAAAAAAAAAAAAAAAAAAAAAACAAAAAAAAAAAAAAAAAAAAAAAAAAAAAAAAAAAAAGAAAAAAAGAAGACAAAGAAAGAAAAACAAAAAAAAAAAAAAAAAAAAAAAAAAAAAAAAAAAAAAAAAAAAAAAAAAAAAAGAAAGAAAGAAAGAAAGAAAGAAAGAAAGAAAGAAAGAAAGAAAGAAAGAAAGAAAGAAAGACGGATATCTTTCCGAAATTCGAGAAGTTGTTATGTTTTACAGTAATACAGACTGGAGCGGTTCTTTATCCTACTCAAGGGCATTGACATGACAGTGAAGTTGTATTTGAACAACATACAATCCAAGTTAAAAATGTATTTATTTCGAGGTTTGACCGGCAGAATACGGTATCTTTTCCTACTTTGATATCTGAGGTGCTGTGCTGAATCGTTCTGCTGAATAACAAGTGCATTTAAATAACTTTGTTCTTAATAGATTTAACGTTTTAAAATATGAACCTGGTTTGACGAGATTGCAAAATCACATACTTTCAGTAGGACTACGAGAAACATTTATCTGCATAGAGGCAGTTAACAGCTTTATTTTCGTCTCCGCTTTAAAAGATATCGCCTCACACTCCGGTTTCTCTGTTTTTAATTTTGTTTTTATCAAACAAAAACCTACCAAATAATTCATTATGGTTTTTTCAAGCCCTTATGTGAATCACGAGTCTTCGGAACTTTTAAAAATTGTTTTATTTTATTTTTTATTAAGCCCACAGTTAAATAGAATTCGGCATTCTATTTTTAAAGTCATATCTAATGGTAAAATAAGTTAACATACTTCATGAAGCAAAATTATATAAAACGACACAAGGAATGAAACAATGAAACAACCTCGCTTCCCAAAATGTTATAATTCAGATTTTGCACTAAAACAAAACAAAACAAAACAAAACAAAAAATACCTTTTAAGTCAGCACGTAGGAAAAAAATTGACAGGATAATTTTCAATAATTCAAAATGCGAACACCATTATGCGGATGTATTACTATTAATCTCACCCTTTACAAGTAGTAATTGATTTCGTCATAAAATACCTCAACAACTCGGTACCCGGAGATATAACTCTCTGAAAACCTTCAAGAGCAAGAAAATTACCAGGAAGCTCACGAATGCAGATGAGAATTATATTGATCGCCCTGATTCTCCTTAATTCGTATTCATGAATTCAGCAAGCCTTGCTACCTCCAATGTGTGAGACACAAATGCTTTTACTTGGTCTATAACAGAAAACGTGCATCCATCCCATTATAACAAACATGGTGAGGCTCAATGAGAGAAATGCATACTATTGAAAATATTACATGTTCCAAACCTGAACAAATTCGAGAATAGACAGGTATGCAAAAAAAAAAAAAAAAAAAAAAAAAAAAAAAAAAAAAATCGTTATTTCTTAGTATTTTTCATATTCACAGCACGTCTAAATAAGTACAGAAGACTAAAGCATTCTGGAAGCCATGCACTTTTTTTTCAACTAAACAAACGCACGCGCGCGCACACACACACACACACACACACACACACACACACACATACACACACACACACACACACTGTAAATAACTGTAAATTGAGAATGTATTGTTAATGGTTATTTCAGACATGTAACATCTAAATACAAAAAGTTATATGACCTGTGATAAACATTCTGTGGAATATATATTCTAAACTGGCAATGCTTGCATATTGAACTTGACTGTAGTTTTAAAATGAATACTGCAATCTTAAAATAAGAACAAGTCACATCTTAGCATATCATATCAAATCATTTATGCAACAAACCTAAAAATGCATTTTAAAATAGCTGTGTTCCCGTAAAAGATAATGCTTGCTATGTTCAAATGGTCTTTTTCGGCTGCAATCAATTTCAAGTGCTCGTTCTAGGTGTCGCTGCAGACCATATTTGAGATCTTAACCAAAGAACCATCTGATCACGTGACTCGAAGGGAGGCTGCGTCTCAAGGCCATTTTCAAATTCCATTGGTTTGGCTGTCATGTGGTAGTGCAGGGGCATCGTGAATTACACAGGGATTGTTTTGCTAGATATGTCAGCCTATAAAGGACATCTCTCTCTTCTTTAAAATCCTCTTCAAAATGTCCTTTCCCAACAGCTCTCCTGCTGCTAATACCTTTCTAGTTGACTCTTTAATCGGTGCTTGCAGAGGTGATAGCTTCTATTCCAGCAGCAGTATGTACATGCCGTCCAGCACAGAAATGGGAACTTATGGAATGCAAACCTGTGGACTACTGCCGTCTCTTGGTAAAAGGGGAGAATTTAACCACCAGAGCATGGGCATGAATGTTCATTCTTATGTACCTCAGATAGATAACTGGGCAGATCCGACCAGAGCGTGCAGAATAGAACAACCCGCTACCCAACAGATGCCCACTTGCACTTTTGCAACTAATATAAAAGAAGAAATAACTTGCTGCATGTATTCTGACAAGAGAGCAAAGGTCAGCTCTTCTGAAATTCCCGCCTACGCGAGCCTGATACCCGAATCCTGCCCTGTTGATAATCCCGAAATCCCTATCCCGGGGTATTTTAGGCTGAGCCAGACCTACCCATCCGGGAAAACACAGGAGTGCAGCCACGCCTCAGAAGCGGACTCAAACACAATTCTGCAGCTAACTCGAATTCATTCCAAATCTTCTCATGCCGAAGCGGAAAAGAAAATAACTGAAATTCCCAGTGCCAGAGATTCATCCAGGACACCCCACCCTGTAGAAAGCGTAGAACCAAAGTCGAGTTCACAAGAAGAAAAGAACTGCTCTGACGAAGCCTCTGACTCCAGCCCAGGAGTACCAGACAAGGAAGCGAAAGGTCGGTATAATAAAATGATTGAATTGTGTCGTGATGTAATACGAACGCACCAGCGCCATAAAACCCAATCTAAAACTTAACACAAACAACCCTAAGAGTCGTAATGTTTAATGGTATCCTTACTCGGGTTGCAGTAAAATGTGTGCACAGAGAATGCTGCAGGAAGCTGCTACAAAGGAAAGCACAACACGTTTTTTTATTGAAAATTATACATTGTAATATCAGTTAAATCCAACAGTATTACTATCTTTGGTTCATTTTAAAACCATGATAAACAACAATGGCTTGATGTGGTCTATGTGTTTTAAATATATCTATCTATCTATCTGCCTATATATATCTATCTATATCTATATCTATCTATCTATCTATCTATCTATCTATCTATATATATATATATATATATATATATATATATATATATATATATATATATATATATATATATATATATAGATAGATAGATAGATAGATAGATAGATATATATATATAGATATATATATATGTGTGTGTGTGTGTGTGTGTGTGTATATATATATATATATATATATATATATATATATATATATATATATATATATATATATATATATATATATATATATATATATATTTGTGTTTCGACATAGCTGTATTCCATAAAGGTACACCAATGACATGTAAACTAATGGTCAGTGCCCCTTCAAAGGGAAAGTGGCGTGTTCCATCATAACTAATTAAATGAAAAATATAATATCGGAATTACACGTTCCAGATACAGAGAACGAAAAATATTTAGATGTAAGTTTTCAATATACTATAATATTGATGTGAATTTGAATATTGGGTTAAGCTGTGAACGCTGTCAAAATATTGCCTTACATGGCCAGCATTTAGGTTAGGAGCATGTTTGTCGTATAGTGAATGTTTATCTAAGCAATTCTGAAACTCTAAATTCCTTTGTTTAAAACTGAGATTACTTAAAATGCTACATGCGAATAAATCTATTAAAATAGGTGTTGTTTAATTTTAATTTTAAGGTCTGTATGTTAAATATGGAAACATCATGTCATACTTATAACGCAAACACATGATATCTTATACAATCACTGAAGTACACGTAGGCTGTCATACAAAATACATAGGCTGTATTAAACCAAAAAATAATATATTTTACATTTGACGACCTACCTCACATCTAAGATTTTGTGACATAATTCCATGAAACCCATACAAAATAAAATACATTTCTAAAACATTTTCTAGGGTGAAAAGTGTAAATGTGTCTGTTATTAAATCTTGATACTATAATGAAACGCTTGCTTCGTTCAGTGTTTTATAGTTTGTGTATTTATTTATTTATATGTTTTTTTTTTTCATTCTGACAGAATGCAAAACAGATATACCAACAAGCAACTGGCTAACTGCAAAGAGCGGTCGAAAGAAAAGGTGCCCCTATACCAAACACCAAACACTGGAATTAGAAAAGGAGTTTTTATTCAACATGTACTTAACTCGAGAGCGCCGTCTAGAGATCAGCCAGAGTGTGAACCTCACCGACAGACAGGTCAAGATTTGGTTTCAAAACCGCAGAATGAAGCTGAAAAAGATGAGCAGGGAGAACCGAATCCGGGAACTAACCGCGAATTTGACCTTCTCGTGAGCACACACTCAGCCATGTTGGGTTTTTGGGGTGTTTTTTTTACACATTGGATACTGTGACTTTCATTTGTCACTTGGCTCTTTTGTCATTTGTCTATTTGAAGTTTGTTTTGAATTTAAAAGTGACGTGTACAATTATTTAAATATGTTTTAATACAGGGTATGGACTGGTTTTGTCTCTTAAATTATTGCAATGTTATAGACACCCATACTGAGGAGTATTTGTTTTGTGTTATTTACCTCAATATTGCAGCGGTAATGATCAGCTGTATACTGTTCACAAAACTGTACATTTTATAATCATTTTAATGTTGCAAAACATGAATTAAAGCACATGTTTAATGTATATATAAAGTCACAATTGAATGTGTAACTCATATAAAGGTACCACTTTGTTTAGAATAGAAAGATCACTTCATTAGGTGTTAGTTCTTAAGCAGATTTAGAAATATCTCATTATAGTATATGTGATAAGTATTATGAATGTGACTCTGATGCATGTTTTGTGGCATGGAAACTCCAATAAATGATATGTACAAATATGTTGTTTTCTCTTACATTTTTATTTTGAGATCTATAGATGGAACTGTATTATTATTATTATTATTATTATTATTATTATTATTATTATTATTATTATTATTATGTTTCACCTTGGAGAAGAAGAAGAAAAAAAAGTATATATAAGATTTCTGTTTAAGCGCCACTATCCTTATTGCGGTTTTTAGAAAGAACGATATCAGATACATTTATGCTGTAATTTTATTAACACAAAAAGAAGAAGGAGAGAGAAAACGATAAAAGTGATCTTATTAATAGTTGATTTGGCTTTGTTCAGCAGTGGCACTGGCCCCTCCAATAATCATCCCCAAAATATTAATTTCTGCTTTTCAATGAATTGCGTTTGTCCTTGTTCTGGATGCGAGTGTACTCGGTTTGCACACGTTCCCCTCATAACGTGCTGTTAAGGATTGGCGCTTGTGTCCCCTTAATGTATGAGTCCAGCTGCTGTAGTACAATTAGTGGAAAAAACACACTTAAAAAAATCTTATTTTATGCTAAACTGAAAACCTGAAAACTGTTAATATATTAAAGGAAAGTACTTGAGAAGCTGAATCAAGAATTTCAATGCAGTGAAATCCTGAAATGCAATACGATGCAATGAGTTCCTGAAATGCAGTACGATTTATTTGTACACCACATTGAGCCTCTTTTAACGCTTGGGAATTGGACAATGCAATATCTTTACCAGAACTCATGAAGGTCTGTAAAGAACGCGACCTGCTGGCGCTTTTGGCCACGCTACCTGTTACAGTTGCAACTCCAGAAAGATGTTTCAGTGTTGAAAAGCTCCACAACGTATGGATTTTCATTGAAATGGCGAGTGTAATGCTCTTTATTTATATAACCATATCACTATATCAACATACGCACACACATTATATATATGTGTGTGTGTGTGTGTGTGTGTGTGTGTGTGTGTGTGTGTGTGTGTGTGTGTGTGTGTGTGTGTGTGTGTGTATGTATAATATAACAAAACAAAAATCCACATTTTTAAATAATACCTGTGTTTTTTTTTTGTTTTTTTAAACAAAACTAAATCACTACTAAACTTCCCTAGGCTATCTGATTATGCACACGCTATATTTCAGCCTTATGTAATATGAGTCATATTCCATATAATTGAGATCATAACCTATTTTTTCAAACTTATATTTTGTACAAGCTTTGTTGAACTGAAAGCCTAATCACCAAACTGATAGGCATCAAGGGTTCAGTTCAATACAACGTGATAATAAGAATGTGTTCTATGGGTGCTTAGCTACATGTACATTTGGTGCTGGTACATAATGTA